>NC_044561.1:57187604-57217604 GCF_007565055.1 Rhinopithecus roxellana
CCATTGCAGATCTAAGCAAACAGTTTTAGCAAACTGATCAATGAACAGAACAGTGTAATGCTGTGAGATGAAATCACACACCAAAAAGTGTCCCGACCTGCAGGACAGTCGAACGGGCCCTGGAAGGAGGAGTGGGAATGGAGGAGACAAGAAAACACGAGAAATGGAGACCAGATAAATAGCCTGATCAAGTCTCGTTTATTTTTTTATTTTTTTATTTTTATTTTTTTATTTTTTATTTATTTATTTATTTTTTTTGAGACGGAGTCTCGCTCTGTCGCCTGGGCTGGAGTGCAGTGGCCGGATCTCAACTCACTGCAAGCTCCACCTCCCGGGTTTACGCCATTCTCCTGCCTCAGCCTCCCGAGTAACTGGGACTACAGGCGCCCGCCACCTCGCCCGGCTAGTTTTTTTAAATTTTTTTTAGTAGAGACGGGGTTTCACCGTGTTAGCCAGGATGGTCTCGATCTCCTGACCTCGTGATCCGCCCGTCTCGGCCTCCCAAAGTGCTGGGATTACAGGCTTGAGCCACCGCACCCAGCTCAAGTCTCGTTTATTGAATGTTAGCTTATGTAGGCTGGCAGGGGAAGAGGTTGGGCCAGGGCGGTGACAGGAGGCTGGGCTTACTCAAATTACAATTAAGCATGTGCCCTGGGTTTGTACTTTTCCCGGGCGCGGGATTGCGCCTGCGCCCCAGGCTGCATATCTTCCTGGGCGGGAAAATGTTTGCGCGCACACGGGAAAGGTTGGCATGCACGGGAACAGTTAAGGCGTACGCGGGAAAGGTTGGCGCCCGCAGGAACAGTTTAGGTGCGCACAGGAAAGGTTAGCGCACGCGCGGGAAAGGTTAGCGTGCGCGCAGGAAAGGTTAGTAATGAAGAACCCAGAAATGTGCCATTTTGTCTCCGCTTTGAGGAGATCAAGCAACAGAGGTCGGCTAATTCCGGGCCTCATGGCTCCGGACAGGTCCCCCTTTTTTATATATAATTATGGCTAGAAGATTGTCCCTCGGGAACTGCACCTGTCTTAGGTTGGAGTAATGCATCTCATCACTGGTACCCGTCATGGGATTAGGCAGTATCTTATGACGGCCCTCCTGTCTTAGGTTAGTGAGAGATGACACTCTCTTACCCGTCATTGGCTGTCCAGTTCAGCACATAGGGAAGGTGGTCATAATGGGTGTGAGTATGAACCACCGCGATCTTCTTGTTCTAGGCGATGATAATGGACCTGTATAGGCTTCGCTTGGATAGCCTCGACTTGTTGCTTAATGAATGTCATGAGCTTATTGAAGACCAAAGGTCCTACAGAGAGTAAGAGCAATAGGCAAAGCAGTGGGCCCAGGAATGGCATAAGATAGGGAAGGAGTCCATGGAACCCAGTCCAAAACAGGTTATCGGTTATTTCTTTTCGTCGTTTTTCTAGGTCTTCTTGTAGACGCCTGATTTTATCCCTGATGATTCCGGATTTGTTGGCATAGAAACAGCACTTCTCCTGTAAAGCCAAGCAGATGCCTCCCTGTTCTGCAGTTAGTAAATCTAGGCCTCTTCTATTTTGGAGCACTACTTCTGCCAGAGAATCTACCTGATCTTGTAAATCTTGTGTAGTACTTGAAATGGCCTGCATATCTGAGATCAACTGGCAAGACAATTTGGTGTATTGAGTAACAGAAACCCCTAGGCCTGTAGCCCCAGTTGCTACGGCAGTAGTTATGCCTAATCCTGCAAGTAAGGGGATAAATTGTATTACCCTTTTGTTTCTTCCTAAAAAGTGATCTATAGCTGGGATAGGTACAGGTTCATCTCCAGGGATAATGTCTATGTCTGGCAAAAGTGTGGCTAAGACACAGCATCCTGTCCAGTTAGTAGGTAAATAGGTATAAGCCCTATTATTGCCACATATAAAAACCGAGCTGTTTGGGGCACACAGCAATTGGGAAATATTTACTATGGTGGAACAATTATTGAATTGATTGAATCCTACATCAAGGTCGTGTTATTAAGGGGAGGGGAGTAGATGCAAGAGGAACTAGGAAATTCTAAAGGCTGTACTTTAAGGGGAGGAATTATGGTGCAAGGGGTATTGGATGTATAATTTAAGTCATTGCTGGGTATGGCAAGAGGAACGGGATCTCCTGATTGCAGACACAGCCAGCAGTCATTAGCCAGACTAGAGTTGGAATTGTTAAGCAGGTTATGAGTAGCCGTGAGGAGGGCAAAGGTCTGGACATCAACTTTCTCTTTCCCTCGGGCTTTGGGCAAGGCCAAGGGGTGGTAGTGAATTTCCGGGTACAGGGACCTTTACAACTCTTCAAGTTTTTTGTATACCCTAATTTCTCGGACCTTGTCTTGTGGTCCTCTCCGTCAGAGATATGAAGAGGGGGGTGAATGTTCCAGCAGACAGGCTGTCCTACAATTCCAGTACAGCCAGCTGTTATAAGGTTATTGGTAGTTCCTAAAACTGTAGGGACATTGCTGGCCCCTATAGTGGGATTTCTAGTTCTTGTTAAGATAGCAGTATAGTATGTTTTACCGCCAGAGGTGCATTCTAAATAAGTAGTGTAGCAGGAACTATGCATAGCAGTCTCAAATGTGTCACAAGGGCAGGTTGTGGTATCCCCTCTGCTAAATATTCTTGGGGTTGACACACACCTCCACTTAAGAGAGTCACTAGACAGGTATGCTGTGTAAGCGGAGCAGGACACAGCTGCGATGTACGTATTTGGAAGGGAGGTCACATATCCCCCTAAACAATCACAGGGCTTACCGTATTGTTGTCGTATATATTTACGGGCCTCATGGGGATTACCAAAGCCGGCATATACCTGGAGTGCTTGGCAAATCAGCACCATGGTCCAGAGGGGCTTGTAGTTGAAGTTCATCTCTGCAATAGAGGAAAAGAGTACTCTCAGGGAGAAAATTACTCCCTGGATTGGTTATTGTTAGGTACCTGTCTTACCAGTCTCTCTGGTAGCCATCTGGCTGCATCATGAGTTTGAGAAAAAACACAAACTGAGCCTCTTCCCCAGATTAACACTGGGTCTGGACCATGCCATGTGTTGTCTAAAGGGTCTTTCCACTTAACCATGGCAAATTGTTTTTTGGACTCGGAATGCCAAAATCGATCGGCTGCTGATCTGTTCAGGTTATCCAAATTTAAAAAATTTAAAATAAAAAGTGTGTGATTAAGGATATTTCTAGGGTTGCCCTTAGTAGGGTACCATTCTCCCTTTTTTATTTTGTCAATGGTGGTTTTTAAGGATAGGTGTGCTCTTTCAACTATTCCTTGTCCTTGAGGGTTATAGGGAATTCCAGTAATGTGTTTTATTTGCAATTTAAGACAAAAGTCTTGAAAGGCTTTGGATGTATAGCCAGGACCATTGTCTGTTTTTAGTTGTTTAGGCTTTCCAACTATGGAAAAACAGTGTAGTAAATGAGCTATAACATGTTTGGTAGCTTCTCCTGTTTGTAAGGTGGCTAGTATAAATCCACTAAATGTATCTATACATACATGGACGTATTTTAAGTTACCGAATTCTGAATAATGGGTGACATCCATTTGCCAGATCATGTTGGGAACTAGTCCTCTTGGATTAATTCTTAAGTGAGGGACTGGCAGGTATGTTATACAGGTCTGACATTGTTTAACTATTTGTCTTGCTTGTTCTCTAGTTATTTTAAACATCAGTCTCAAAGTTTGAGCATTAAGATGGTGTAAGGCATGGGTAGCCTGTGCTTGGGCTAGGTTTGTATTTGTAGCTATGGCTACCTTCTTGGTTGCCATATCAGCCAGTTGGTTGCCCTGGGATAGAGGTCCTGGTAATCCTGAATGAGCTCTAATGTGTCCAAGAAAGAAGGGTATTGTTCTATTATGTATTAATTGTTGGCATTGTAAAAATAACTTGGCTATATGTGACACATGCTTAATTTGTGCTACTGTCTCAAGTAGAGGTATTGAGTGAACTAAGTATGCACTGTCAGTATAAATATTAAGAGCCTGATTAGGGAAGGCTGACAGCACTGCGATTAGGGCCTGCAATTCTACTAGCTGAGCTGAAGTATGGCTGGTTTTGAATTTAACAGTGGTGTCAGCAAAGGTATATGCAGCAGTTCCTGTGGATGACCCATCAGTGAATACTAATAAGGCATTGTCTAAAGGTGTTTTACTGATGACATGAGGGAAGACAAAAGCATGTAGCTTACAAAATTGGATAAGCTTATTTGGCGGGTAATGGTTATCTAAGTTACCGGCATAAGAGGAGCAAGCAATCGGCCACGTTTCAGTGTTTTGCATTAGCCAATGGATTTGTGGCTTAGAATAAGGTTGTATGATCGTAGAGGGTTCAATTCCAAAATATTTTTTGCTATTGTCTCTCCCTAAAATAATTAAATCTGCTATGGCATCATAATAGGGGAGTAATACCTTTTTGGGTGATGAAGGCAAGTGGACCCACATAGTAGGGTTATTTTGCCAGAATAAACCAGTAGGTGTCAGTGTTGTGTTAAAGATTAAAAAGATTAATGACTGTGAATAGTCTATGTTAGTAACAAATTGTTCAGCAATGGCCGTCTCTACCCTATTAAGTGATAAAAGAGCTTCTTTTGATAACGACCTAAGGGACTTAGGTTTGGGGTCACCTCTCAGGGTGTCGAATAAAGGTTTTAAGTCTCCCGTGGTGAGTTTTAAGTAGGGTCGAAGCCAATTTATGTCTCCAAGGAGCTTTTGGAAATCATTGAGGGTTTGTAACTTATCTTTACGGATAACGGCTTTTTGATTTGTAATTTTAGGTCCATTTATTTAAAAAACCTAAATATGTATAAGGGTCTTGTAGTTGTATTTATTCTGGATTTATTTGTAACCCCGCTGTGGTTAGTTCCTGTTTGAGTTGGGCAAAACACTGTAAGACTTGTTCTCCTACTTGTCCTGCTATAAGAATGTCATCCATATAGTGTATAATATACATTTGTTTCCATGTCTCTCTAACTGAGTGTATGGCTGTAGCCACATATTTTTGACACAAGGTGGGACTGTTGGCCATACCTTGAGGTAACACTTTCCATTGGTATCGCTTCATTGGTTCTTTAAAATTTATAGATGGTAAGCTAAAGGCGAATCGTTTTTGGTCAGTAGGATGAAGGGGAATTGTAAAAAAGCAATCTTTAAGGTCTATGATAATTTTAAAATATCCTTGAGGGATTGCTACCAGAGAGGGTAGCCCTGGCTGTAAGGCGCCCATAAGGACCATAGTAGCATTTACTGCTCTTAAATCTTGTAAGAGTCTCCACTTTCTGGATTTCTTTTTTATGACAAATATGGGGGTGTTCCAAGGAGAGTTGCTTTCTATAATGTGTCTTGCCTCTAATTGTTCCTGCACTAACTGTTGGGCAGTGGCAAGTTTCTCATTGGTTAGTGGCCATTGATCAACCCAAACGGGTTCATCTGACTTCCAAGTGATTGGATCAGCAAATTTTTGGGGTGCAGGCATGTCAATGGCCACGGTTAAAAATTTCCAAGCCCCCTTTTATCCAATTTTCCTATGGCTGGGATTGGCTGTAAAATGCCATCTTCTCTTTTTCCTAACCCTTTCCCAGGGTGGTAGCCCTGAGCCAACATTTGTGCAGTGACTATATCATTTGGGCTACACATCATGACCCTCATTTGGGAGAGAAGAGCTCTACCCCAAAGGTTAACAGGCAAATCAGGGATAACAAATGGCTTAATGAGACCGGAATTACTTTCTTGATCTCTCCAGGTGAGATATTTGGAACTTTGTCTAGGGTTATTACTTTGCCCGATTCCTCGTAAATTTGTTAAGGTCTCTGAAGTGGGCCAACTGGAGGGCCAATCTTGTTGTTTAATAATTGTTACATTGGCCCCTGTGTCTATCAGTCCTGTAAATAACTTTCCGTCTAGCCATAAGGTGAGAGAGGGTTTTGATTAGTAATGGGCTGTACCCAGTAGATGTCTGAGGATCCAAATCCTCCCTTTCCCCTTAGGGGCGATTGGACTTTATTAGCTGTTTTTAGCAATGGTAACAGGAGTAACTGTGCTATTCTATCCCCTTGAGGAATGATAATGATGTTGTCAATAGCCTTGGCCATGATTTTGATTTCTCCTATATAATCACTATCAACAATTCCCGGAAAGACCTGTAGGCCTCTCATGTTGACCCTGCTTCTCCCTAGGATTAATCCAAACATGTTTGAGGGTAGGGGTCCATATATACACCAGTACCTAAGGATTGGGGTCCCATTTCAGGGGTTAATATTGTGTGGGAGGTGAACAGAGGTCCAATCCTGCACTTCCTGGGGTTGCTCTACTAAGCTGTGAAACGGATTGTTGTTGATTGGTACAAAACTGACCGCCCCATAAGCTTGTTTTGGGGCCTGGGGCCAGCCCCTCAATCCGTTTCCCTGCTGAGGTGTTAGGGAATTTCCTTGATTGTCAATTTTACATTTACATTCGTTGGACCAATGTTTTCCTCTTTTACACCTAGGGCAGAGGCCTGGAGCTTTTGCCTCTAAGGTCTTAGCTAGCTCTCCCTTACAATCCCTAGTGAAGTGTCCCATTTTTCCACACTTGAAGCACCCCTTGCTATTCTTATTTTTACTGGCAAGGAAGTCTTTTATGGTTTGTCCACTAAAGGCAGCAGTCATAGCCAAGCCCTGTTGATATGAGGGCCCTATGTCTGAACAGAGGCGGATGTAACCTGTTAAGTCTGTTTTCTTTCTATAAGGTCTGAATGCTGCCTGACAAGCTGGGTTAGCGTTTTCGTAAGCTAGCTGATTTACATAATCCACCCCTGCCTCGACATTTCCAAATATTCTGCTGGCCGTGGTTAAAAGTCTATGTACAAAGTCTGCAAAGGGCTCATCAGGTCCTTGTTTGATCCCCGTGAGTGAGGCTCCTGGATTCCCCTTAACAGGAAGTTTTCTCCAGGCTTTGGTAGTCACGGCTTGGATTTGAGAAAACAGTCCAGGATCATACTGCATCTAAGCATCGGTTTCTGTGTAATTACCCGAGCCAGTTAGCATATCAAAATCCCAACCATTTCCGGCTTGTTGGTTTCTCTTGGCCGTATCTCTACAATTTTCATAAAATTCTGACTTCCAAATCAGATGGTCACCTCCAGAAAGAACTGCTCTAACTAAGGTATTCCATTCTATGGGAGTGAGCCAATTTTCGACCACAGATTCGACTATAGCCAGGGTGTACGGGGCAGTAGCTCCGTATTGCGAGACAGCAGTTTTTAGTTCTTTTATTACAGTAAATTCAAACCCATTGTGGTGTCTCCAGGCTCTTCCCTGCGCATCTGTAGTTTCAGTTACTGGAAAAACGTCTCGAGGAGAGGAATCCTCCCTAGCCCTACTACCAAGCGACCTTCCTTTTGGGACATGCTGTCCGGGCCTCTGAGGGTGAGAGGGTTTCTCTATTCCTTTAGGGTATTGAACGCTCTCACTTCCTGTCCTTAATTTCTGCAATCTAGTGATTCAAGACTAATGTAGTTCTTCGAGCTTTATTTGCTCTTCAAGTTGTGCAATTTTTTCTCTAAGCTCCTCTTTTGGGTCTATTACTGCCATAACTGCGGGGGCAGAAACCTTATTATAGGGAGGGGGATAAGTAAGAGTTTGTGGCCAGTCAGAATTATGATATTTTGCTGCCCCTTCCTCTAAATTATCCTAGTTTACTTCTGAAGGGTTAAGGTTATTTTTACTTTTGCTTTCATTAGTTGTAGGTAAAACTGGGTATTTTTTAGCCTTTTCCTTATTTGATGTTTCTATATTTGTTATCGAGGGGACCCCAGCCTCTTCCTCGTTGCTTTGTAGCGATATAAGGTCTATTTCTTTATTAGGTATGGATTTTTCGAGGTCAGTTTGGGAGCTGCCTCTTAATATTTCCTCAGTCTGAGTAACCACCGCCATTACCTCAGGATCTTTTTCTTTTTCCTTTTTATCTATTATATCTCTGATTAGATTCCAATAAGAAAAAGCTGTCACCGGAACCTTCTCTGGTCCAAAAGTACTATAATAATCTTGAAAACAATCTCCCACTCTACGCCACCTCTTTACCTCAATGGTCCCCTCTTGTGGAAACCAAGGGCAGGTTTCTTTTACAAAATCAAAAAATTTAAACAAATCATTACTTTTAACCTTTACTCCTCGTGTTTTTAAAGCCTCTTTTAATTGCCCTACATAAATTTGATGCTGGCTTAATTCTTGTCCCATAATCAGACACTATTACTCACCTCTGGTTCCAACGCGGCAGGCTCCCGCGAGGTCCGAAGGAATTTCTTCCACTTTCACTTTTGGCCGACTTTAGTGCCTTCTTCCTCACTTCTTCCCCCATGTTCAGGTCCCTGTTCGGGTGCCAGGTGTCCCGACCTGCAGGACAGTTGAACGGGCCCTGGAAGGGGGAGTGGGAATGGAGGAGACAAGAAAACACGAGAAATGGAGACAAGACAAATAGCCTGATCAAGTCTCGTTTATTGAATGTAGGGTCATGCCTTATATAGGCTGGCAGGGGAAGAGGTTGGGCCAGGGTGGTGACAGGAGGCTGGGCTTACTCAAATTACAATTGCGCATGCGCCATGGGTTTGTACTTTTCCCAGGCGTGGGATCACGCCTGCGCCCTAGGCTGCATATCTTCCTGGGCGGGAAAATGTTTGTGCGTGCACAGGAAAGGTTGGTGCGCGCGGGAACAGTTTAGTTGCGCGCAGGAAAGGTTAGCGCACGCGGGAAAGGTTAGCGTGCACGGGAAAGGTTAGTAATGAAGAACCCAGAAATGTGCCATTTTGTCTCCGCTTTGAGGAGATCAAGCAACAGAGGTTGGCTAATTCCGGGCCTCATGGCTCCAGACAAAAAAGTAGTTTCTCAGAAAGCTTCTTTCTAGTTTTCTTCTGAGGATATTTAATTGCAACCATAGGCTTCAATGCACTCCCAAATATGCTACTGCAGATTCCACAAAAGCAGTGTTATCAAATGGCTCAAAGAAAAGCATGATGTAGCTCTGTGAGATGAATTCACACATCACAAAGCAGTTTCTCAGAAAGTTTCTTTCTAGTTTTTATCTGATGATATTTCCTTTTTCATCATAGTCCTCAACGCACTCCCAAATATCCTTTTACATATTCCACAAAAACAGTGTTAGTGAACTGCTTCTTGAAAAGAAAGGTTAACTCTGTGAGATGAATTCACATATCACAAAGAATTTTCTCAGAAAGCTACTTTCTAGTTCTTATCTGAGGATATTTCCTTAGTCACGACAGGCTTCAATGAGATCCAAAATATCCCTTCTTAAGTTCCTCAAAAACAGTGCTGCCAAACTAATCCATGAAAATAATTGTGTAACTCTGTGAGATAAATTATCAGATCACCAAACAGTTTCTCAGAAAGTTTCTTTTTGGTTTTACTATGAGGATATTTCCTTTGTCACCATATTCTTCATTGCACTCCCAAATATCCTATGGCAGACTCCACGAAAACAGTGTTATCAAAATGCTCAAAGAAAAGCATGGCATAGCTCTGTGAGATAAATTCATCCATCACAAAGCAGTTTCTCTGAAAACTTCTCTCTAGTTTTTATCTGAGGATATTTCCTTAGTCACCATAGGCCTCAATGTGCTCCCAAATATCCTTTTGCAGATTCCACGAAAACAGTGTGCGCAAGCTGCTCCATGAAAAGAAAGGTGTATCTCTGTGAGATGAATTCACACATTCCAAAGAACTTTCTCAGAAAGCTTCTTTCTAGTTTATATCTGTGGATATTCCCTGAGTCACATAGGCTTCATGGCGATCCAAAATATCCGTTTTCAGATTCCCCAAAAACAGTGCTACCAAACTGATCCATGAAAGAAGTTGTGTAACTCTGTGAGATGAATTAACACATCATAAGGCAGTTTCTCAGAGGGCTTCTTTCTAGTTTTTATATGAGGATATTTCCTTGGTTACCATATGTTTCAATATCCTCTGAAATATGCCATTGTAGATTCAAGAAAACAGTGTTAGCAAACTGCTCCATGAAAAGGACAGTGTAACTCTGTGCCTTGAATTCAATAATCACAAAGCATATTCTCAGAAAGCCTCTTTCTACTTTTTCTATGAGGATATTTCCTTTTGCACTATAGGCTTGAATGTGCTCCAAAATATCCCTTTGCAGATTTCACTAAAATAACAAACTGCTCCATGAAAAGAAACGTGTAAATCTGGGAGGTGAACTCACACATTACAAAGCAATTTCTCATAAAGCTTCTTTCTGATTTTTATCTGAGGATATTTCCTTTGTCACCATAGGCTTCAAAGCAATCCAAAACATCCCTTCTCAGATTGTGCATAAAAAGTGCTACCAAACTGCTCTATAAATACTATCATGTGACACTGTGAGATGAATTCATGAACCACAAAGCAGTTTCTCAGAAAGCTTCTTTCTAGTCTTTATCTGAGGATATTTCCTTTTTCACTGTATGTCTCAATGCGCTCCCAAAAATCCCCTTGTAGATTCCACGAAAACAATGTTAGCAAACTGTTTATAAAAAGAAAGGTGTAACTCTTTGAGATGAATTCACACATCACAAAGATCTTTCTCAGAAACCTTCTTTCTAGTTTTTGTCTGAGGATATTTCCTTTTTCACCATAGGCCTCAATGCACGCCCAAATATCCCTTGTAAGTTTCCCCAAAAACAGTGTTACCAAATTGATCCATGAAAAGAATCGTGTAAACCTGGGAGATGAATTAACACATCACAAAGCAGTTTCTCATAAAACCTGTTTCTAGTTTTTATATGATGATATTTCCTTTGTCACCCTAAGCTTCAATGCATTCTGAAATATCCCATTGCAGATTCCAAGAAAACAGTGTTAGCAAACTGCTCAATGAAAAGAAAGGTATAACTCTGTGATGTGAATTCCCACTTCACAAAGAACTTTCTCAGAAAGCTTCTTTCTAGTTTTAATCTGAGGATATTTCCTTTTTTACCATAGGCTTCAATGCAATCCAAAACATCCCTTCTCAGATTCCCCAAAAAGAGTGTGATCAAACTGATCCAAGAAAAGGATCATGTAACTCTGTGAGGTGAATTCACAAATCACAAAGCAGTTTCTCAGAAAGTATCTATCTAGTTTTTGTGTGAGGATAATTCCAATTCCACAGTAAGTTTCAATGCAGTCTGAAATATCCCATTGTAGTTTCCTAGAAAATAGTGTTAACAAACTGCTCAATGAAAAGAATAGTGTAACTCTGTGAATTGAATTCACACATCACAAAGCGGTCTCTCAGAATGCTTCTTTTTGGTTTTTCTATGAGGATATTTCCTTTGTCAACATAGGCTTCAATGCGCTCCCAAATATCATATTGCAGAGTACATGAAAACAGTGTTATCAATCTGCTCAATGAAAAGAATGGTGTAACTCTGTGAGATGAATTTACACATCACAAAACAGTTTCTCAGAAAGATTCATTTTGTTTATTACATGAAGATATTTTCTTTTTCAAAATAGACCTCAATGCACTCCCTTATATCCCTTTGTAGATCCATGAAAACTGTGTTAGCAAACTGCCCCATGAAAGGAAATGTGTAACTATGTGAGATGAATGCACACATCTCAAAGAACTTTCTCAGATTGCTTTTTTCTAGTTTTTATCTGAGGATACGTCCTTTGTCACCACAGGCTTCAATGTGCTCCGAAATATCCCATTGCAGATTCCAAGAAAACAGTGTTTTAGCAAACTGCTCAATGAAAAGAACAGTGTATCTCTCTGACATGAATTCACACATCATGAAGCAGTTTCACAGAAATGGTTTTTCTAGTTTTTGTGTGAGGATATTTCCTTTTCCACAATAAGCTTCATTGCACTCCAAAATATGCCATTTTAGATTCCAAGAAAACAGTTTTAGCAAAATATCTCATGAAAAGAACAGTGCAACTCTCTGTGTTGAAATCAAACACCACAAAGCAGTTTCTCAGAAAGTTCCTTTCCAGTTTTTCTATGAGGATATCTCCTTTTTCACTATAGACCTCAAAGCACTCCCAAGAATCCCTTTGCAGATTCCACAAAAACTGTGTTAGCAAACTGCTCCACGAAAAGTAAGGTGTAACTCTGTGAGACAAATTCACGCAACACAAAGAACTTTCAGAGAAAGGTTCTTTCTAGTTTTTATGTGAGGATATTTCCTTTGTCACCATAGGCTTCAAGGCATTATAAAATATCCTTTCTCAGATTCCTCAAAAACAGTGCTAACAGATTGATCCATGAAAAGAATCGTGTTACACTGTGAGATGAATTAACACACCTCAAAGTGGTTTCTTACAAATCTTTTTTCTGATTTTTATATGAGTATATTTTCTTTATCACCATAGGCTTCAATACAATCCAAAATATCCCTTCTCAGATTCCCCAAAAACAGTGCTACCAAACTGCTCCATGAAACGAATCAGGCAACTCTGAGATGAATTCACAAATGTCAAAGGATTTTCTCAGAAAGCTTCCTTCTAGTTACTGTCAGAGGATATTTCCTTTTTATTTTTATTTTTATTATTATACTTTAATTTCTAGGGTACATGTGCACAATGTGCAGGTTTGTTACATATGTAGACTTGTGCCATGTTGGTGTGCTGCACCCATCAACTCATCAACACCCATCAACTCGTCATTTACATCAGGTATAACTCCAAATGCAATCCCTCCCTTCTCCCCCTCCCCATTATAGACCTTGGTGTGTGATGTTCACCTTCCCGAGTCCAAGTGATCTCATTTTCATTTCCCACCTATGAGTGAGAACAATCGGTGTTTGGGTTTCTGTTCTTGCGATACGCACTGAAAATATACCATTGCAGATTCCAAGAAAGTAGTGTGAGCCAACTGCTCATTGAAAAGAACAGTGTAACTCTGTTGGATGAATGAAACAGTGTAATTCTCTGAGTTTAATTCACACGTCAGAGAGCAGATTCTCAGAAAGATTCTTTTTGGTTTTTCCGTGAAGATATTTCCTTTGTCACCATAGGCATCAATGGGCTCCCCAATATCCCTTTGCACATTCCATGAACAGTGTTATCAAACTGCTCCATGAAAGGAAATGTCTCTCTCAGTGAGATAAATTCACACATCACAAATAACTTTCTCAGAAAGCTTCCTTTCATTTTTTATCCAAAGATATTTCATTAGACACCATAGGCTTCAATGTGACCCAAAGTATCCCTTCTCAGATTCCCCAAAAACAGTGTTACCAAACTGTTCCTTGAAAATAATCTGGTAACTCTGTGAGATGAATTCACAAAACGGTTTCTCAGAAAACTACTTTCTAGTTATTATATGAGGATATTTTGTCACCATAAGAAGCTTTGTCACCATAAGCTTCAATGCACTCCGAAATATCCCATTGCAGATTCCAAATAAACAGTGTTAGCAAACTGCTCAATGAAAAGAACAGTGTGACTCTCTGACATGAATTCACACATCACAAAGCAGTTTCTCAGAAAGCTTCTTTTTACTTTTTGTCTGAGGATATTTCCTTTTAACAATAAGCTTCAATGCGCTCTGAAATAAGCCATTGCAGATTCCAAGAAACCAGTGTTAGCAAACTGTTCAGTGAAAACATCAGTGTAACTCCATGAGATGATTTGACAAAACAAAAAGCAGTTTCTAGGAAGCTTCTTTTTCATATTTATCTGAGGATATTTCCTTTGTCACCATAGGCTTCAATGCACTTTCAAATATCCTATAGCAGATTGCACACAAAAAGTGTTATCAAACTGCTCAATGAAAAGAACATTGTAGCTCTGTGAGATGAATTCACACATCACAAAGCATTTTCTCAGAAAGCTACTTTCTAGTATTTATTCTGAGGATATTTCCGTTTTCACTATAGGCCACAATGCTTTCAAAAATGTACCTTTTCAGATTCCACGAAAACAGTGTTTGCAAACTGCTCCATGAAAAGAAAGGTGTAACTCTGAGAGATGGATTCACACATCACAAAGAACTTTACCTGAAGTCTTCTTTCTAGTTTTTATCTGAGGATATTTCCTTAGTCACCTTAGGCTTCAATGTGATCCAAAATATCCCTTCTCAGTTTCCCCCAAAAGAGTGCTACCAAATTGATAAAAGAAAAGAATCTTGTAACTGTGTGATATGAATTAACACATCTCAAAGCAGGTCTCAGAAAGCTTCTTTCTAGTTTTTATATGAGGATATTTCCTTTCTTACCATAAGCTTCAATGTGATCCAAAATAACCCTTCTCAGTTTCCCCAAAACGGTGTTATCAAACTGATCCATGAAAAGAATCATGTAACTCTGTGAGATGAATTCACAAATCACAAAGCAGTTTCTCCGAAAGTTTCTTAGAAGGAAAGTAGAAGTTTTTGTCTGAGGATATTTCCCTTTTCACAATATGCTTCAATGAACTCCAAAATATCGCATTGCTGATTCCAAGAAAACAGTGTTAGCAAACTGCTCAATGAAAAGAACAGTGTAATTCTGTGAGTTGAATTCACACCTCAAAGAGCAATTTCTCAGAGGGCATCTTTTTGTTTTTTCTAATGAGAATATTTCTTTTGTCACCATGGGGTCCAAGGCACTCCCAAATATCCTATTGCAGACTCCACGAAAACAGTGTTATCAAACTGCACCATGGAAAGAAGAGTGTAACTCTGTGTGACAAATTTACATATCACAAAGCATTTTCTCAGAAATCCTCTTTCTAGTTTTCATCGGAGGATATTTTCTCTTTCATTATAGGTCTCAATGCACTCCCAAATATCCCTTTGCAGATTCCATGAAAACTCTGTTAGCAAATTGCTCCATGAAAACAATGGTGTAACTCTGTGAGATGAATTCACACATCCAAAGGAACTTTCTCAGAAAGCTTCTTTCTAGTTTTTATCTGAGGATATTTCCTTAGTCATCATAGGCTTCAATGTCTTCCAAAACATGCCTTCTGATATTTCCCAACAACAGTGCTACCAAACTGATCCATGAAAAGAATCGTGTAACTCTGTGAGATGAATTAAGTAATCACAAAGCAGTTTCTCAGAAAGGTTCTTTCTAGTTATTTTCTGAGGGTATTTCCTTTTTCACCTTAGGCCTCCATATTATAACTCTGTGAGATGAATCACAAATCACAAAGCAGTTTCTCAGAAAGTTTCTTTCTAGTTTTTGTCTGAGGATATTTCGTTTCTCACAATAAGCTTCAATGCACTCCTAAATATCCCATTGCAGATTCCAAGAAAACAGTGTTAACAAACTGCTCAATGAAAACAACAGTGCAGCACTCTCACATGAATTTACACATCATAAAGCCGTTTCTCAGAAAGCTTCTTTCTAGTTTTTGTCTGAGGATATTTCCTTTTTCACAATACACTTCAATGTGCTCCAAAATATGCCATTGCTGATTCCAAGAAAACAGTTTTTGCAAACTGTTCAATGAAAAAAACAGTGTAAATATGTGAGTTGAATTCACACATCACAAAGCAGTTTCTCAGACAGCTTCTTTCTAGTTTTCTAGTTTTCATCTGAGAAAATTTCCTTTTTCACCATAGGCCTCAATACACTCCCAAATATCCCTTTGCAGATTCCATGAAAACTCGGTTAGCAAACTGCTCCATGAAAACAATGATATAATTCTGTGAGATGAATTCCCACATCACAAGGAAGTTCCTCAAAAATCTTCCTTACAGTTTTTATCTCAGGATATTTCCTTTGTCACCATAGGCTTTAAAGCGATCCAAAATATCTCTTCTCAGATTCCCCAAAAACAGTGCTACCAAACTGATACATGAAAAGAATTGTGTAACCCTGTGAGATGAACTAACGCATCATAAAGCGGTTTCTCAGAAATCTTCTTTCTAGTTTTTGTCTGAGGATATTTCCGTTTTCACCATAGGCTTCAATGCACTCTGAAATATCCTATTGCAAATTGCACGTAAAAAGTGTAATCTAATTGCTCAATGAAATGAATGGTATAGCTCTGTGAGATGAACTCACACATCACAAAGCAGTTTCTCAGAAAACTTCTTTCTAGTTTTTATCTGAGGATATTTCCTTTTTCACTATAGGCCACAATGTGCTCCCAAATATCCCTTTGCAGATTCCATGAAAACAGTGGTAACAAAGTTCTCCATGAAAAGATAGGTGTAACACTGTGAGATGAATTCCCACCTCACAAAGAAGTTACTCAGAAAGCTTGTTTATAGCTTTAATCTGAGGATATTTCCTTTGTCACCATAGGCTTCAATGGGATCCAAATTATTCCTTTTTAGATTGCCCAAACACAGAGATACCAAACTGCACTATGAAAAGAATTGTGTAACAGTGTGACATGAACTAACACATCTCAACGCGGTTTCTCAGAAAGCTTATTTTTAGTTTTTAAGTGAGGATATTTTCTTTGTCACCTTGGGATTCAATGCGACCCAACATATCCCATCTCAGATTCCCGAAAAACAGTGCTATCAAACTGCTCCATGACAAGAATCGTGTAACTCTGTGAGATGAATTCACAAATCACAAACCTCTTTCTCAGAAAGCTTCTTTATAGTTTTTGTCTGAGGATATTTCCTTTGTCACCATAAGCTTCTATGCACTCTGAAATATTCCTTTGCTGATTCCAAGAAAACAGTGTTAGCAATCTGTGCAATAAAAAGAATGGTGTAATTTTATGAGACGAATTCAAAAATCACAAAGCAGTTTCTCAGAAAGTTTCTTTCTAGTTTTTTTCTGAGGATATTTCCTTTTTCACCATAGGCCTCAATGTGCTCCCAAATATTCCTTTGCAGATTCTAAGAAAACAGTGTAGGCAAACTGCTGAATAAAAAGAACAGTGTAACTATGTGAGACAAATTCATGCATCACAAAGCAGATTCTCAGAAAGCTTCTTTCTAGTTTTTTTTTCTGAGAATATTTCCTTTTTCACCATAGGCCTCAATGTGCACCCAAATATCCCTTTGCAGATTCTACGAAAACAGTGTTAGAAAATTGCTCCATGAAACAACAGTTGTAACTCTGTGATGAATTCACACATCACAAAGAACTTACTCAGAAAGGTTCTTTCTACTTTTTATCGGAGGATATTTCCTTTGTCACCATAGACTTCAATGCGATCCAAAATATCCCTTCTCAGATTCCCCAAAAGAGTGCTACCAAACTGCTCCATGAAAAGTATCGTGTAACCCTGAGAGATGAATTCACAAACCATAAAGCAGATTCTCAGAAAGCTTTTTTCTAGTTTTCTCTGAGGATAAGTTTTTGTTAAAATAAGCTTCAAAGTGCTCTGAAATATCCCATTGTAGATTCCAAGAAAACAGTGCTGGCATACTGCTGAATGAAAAGAACAGTGTAACTGTGTGAGTTGAATTCACACATCACAAAGCAGTTTCTCAGAAAGTTTCTTTCTAGTTTTTCTCTGAGGATATAGTTTTTTCACTATAGGCCTCAAAGCACTCCCACATATCCCTTTGCAGATTCCATGAAAACAGTGTTAGCAAAGTGCTCTGAGAAAAGAGAGGTGTAACTCCCTGAGATAAACTCACACATCACAAAGAAGTTTCTCAGAAACCTTCTTTACAGTTCTTATCTGAGGATATTTCCTTTTACACCATAGGCCTCAATTCGCTCCCAAATATCCCTCTGCAGATTCCAGGAAAACAGTGTTAGCAAACTGCTCCATGAGAAGAAAGGTGTAACTCTGTGAGATGAATTAAAACATCACAAAGTGGTTTCTCGGAAAGATTCTATCTAGTTTTTATATGAGAATATTTCCTTTGTCACCATAGGCTTCAATGTGATTCAAAGTGTCCCTTCTCAGATTCCCCAAAAACAATGCTACCAAACTGATCCATGAAAAGAATCATGTAAATCTCTGATATGAATTAAAACATCACAAACCAGTTTCTCTGAAAACTTCTTTCTAGTTTTTATATGAGGATATTTCCTTTGTCACCATTAGCTTCAACCCACTCTGACATATCCCTTTGCAGATTTCAAGAAAACAGTGTTATCAAACTGCTCAATGAAAGGAACCTTGTAACTCTGTGAGTTGAAATAAAAAATCACATGGCAGTTTCTTAGAAAGCATCTTTCTAGCTTTTATCTGTGGATATTCCAAGAAGACAGTGTTAGTAAACTGCTCAATGAAAGGATCAGTGTCACTCTGTGAGATGAATTCACACATCACAAAGCAGTTTCTCAGAAAGCTTCTTTCGAGTTTTTATCAGAGGATATTTCAGAGTGCTCAATGAGGCCTATAGTGAAAAAAGAATTTATTGAGGCCTATAGTGAAAAAAGAATTATTCTCAGATAAAAACTAAAAAGAAACTTTTTGAGAAACTGCTTTGTGACCTGTGAATTCGTCTCACAGAGATACAGTGTTCATTTCATGGAGCAGTTTGGTTGCAGTGTTTTGGGGGATCTGAGAAGGGATATTTTGGATCACATTGACGCCTATGGTGACAAAGGAAATATCCTCTGATAAAAAGTAGAAAGAAGCTTTCTGAGAAAGTTCCTTGTGTTGTGTGAATTCATGTGACCGATTTAAACCATTCTTATCATGGAGAAGTTTGCTAACACTGTTTTAGTGCCATCTGCAAAGGGATATTTGTAAATATCCTCAGATAAAAACCAAGAATAAGCTTTCTGAGAAACTGCTTTGTGATGTGTGAAATCATCTCACAGAATTACAGTGTTCTTTTCATGTTAATTCATCTCCCAGAGTTACACGATCCATTTCATGGATCTTTTTGGTAGCACTGTTTTTGGGGAACTGAGAAGTGATATTTCAGATCACAATGAAGCCTATGGTGACAAGAGAAACATCCTCAGATAATAACTAGAAAGAAGCTATCTGATAAAGTTCTTTGTGATGTGTGAATTCATCTCACAGAGTTACACCTTTCCTTTCATGGAGCAGCTCGCTAACACTGTTTTCATGGAATCTGCAAAGGGATATTTGGGATGCATTGAGGCCTATATTGAAAAAGGAATTATCCTCAGATCAAAATTAGAAAGATGTTTTCTGAGAAACTGATTTTTGATGTGTGAATTCATCTCACAGAGTTACACCATTCTTTTCATTGAGCAGTTTGATAACACTGTGTTCATGGAATCTGCAAAAGGATATTTGGGAGTGCTTTGAAGCCTATGGTGACAAAGGAAATATCCTCAGATAAAGACCAAAAATAAGCTTTCTGAGAAATGGCTTTATGATGTGGAAATTCATCTCACAGAGTTACACTATTCTTTTCATTGAGTAATTTGCTAACACTGTTTTCTTGGACTCTGCAATGGGATATTTTGGAGTGAATTGAAATTTATTGTGAATAAGAAAATATCCTCAGACAAAAATTAGAAAGATACTTTCTGAGAAACTGCTTTATGATGTGTTAATTCTTCTCACAGAGTTACACAATTCTTTTCATGGATCGGTTTGATAGCACTGTTTTTGGGGAATCTGAGAATGGTTGTTTTGGATCACATTGAAACCTATGGTGAAAAGGGAATATGCTCAGATTATAACTAGAAAGAAGATTTCTGAGAAAGTTCTTAGAGATGTGTGAATTCATCTCACAGATTTACACCTTTATTTTCATGGAGCAATTTGCTAACACTGTTTTTGTGGAATCTGCAATGGGATACTTCAGAGTGCGTTGAAGCTTACATTGACAAAGGAAATACATTCATATAAATATTAGAAAGAAGCTTTCTGAGAAATCGCTGTGAAATGTGTTAATTAATCTCACAGAGTTACACTATTCTTTTCATGGATCAATTTCTTAGCATTGTTTTTCAGGTATCTGAGTAGGGATATTTTGGATAGCATTGATGCCTAGGTGACAAAGAAATTATCCTCAGATAACAACTTGAAAAAAGCTTTCTGAGAAAGGCTTTTGGGATGTGTGAATTCGTCTCACAGAGATACACCTTTGTTTTCATGGAGCAGTGTGCTAACACTGTTTTCGTGGAATATGCAAAGGGGTATCTGGGAGTGCACTGAGGCCTATGGTAAAAAAGGAAATATCCTCAGCTAAAAACTACAAAACTACAAAGAAGCTTTCTGAGAAACTGGTTTGTTATGGGTGAATTCTTCTCACAGTGTTACACCATTCTTTTCTTTGAAATGTATATAACACTGTTTTCCTGGAGCCTGCAATAGGATATTTGGGATTGCATTGAAGCCTCAGAGTTACACTGTTCTAGTCATTGAGCAGTTTGCTAACACTGTTTTCTTGAATTCTACAATGGGATATTTCAGAGCACATTGAAGCTTATTGTGAATTAGCAAATATCCTCAGACAAAAACTAGATAGAAACATTCTAAGAAACTGTTTTGTGATTTGTGAATTAATCGGACAGTGTTACATGATTCTCCTCATGGATCAGTTTGATAGCACTGTTTTTGGGGAATCTGAGAAGGGATATTTTGTATCACATTGAAGCCTATGGTGACAAAGGAAATATCCTCAGATAAAAACTATAAAGAAGCTTTCTGAGAAAGTTCTTTGTGATGTGTGAATTCATCTCACATAGCTACACCTTTCTTTTCATGGAGAAGTTTGGTAACACTGTTTTCGTGGAGTCTGCAAATGGATATTTGGGAGTGCATTGAGGCCAATAGTGAAAAAGGAAATACCCTCATAGAAAAACTAGAAAAAATCTTTCTGAGAATCAGCTTTGTGATGTTTGAGTTCAATGCATAGAGTTTCACTGTTGTTTTCATAGAGAAGTTTGCTAGCACTGTTTTCTTGGAATCTGCACTGGCATATTTCTGAGCGCATTGAAACTTAGTGTGAAAAAGGATATATCCTCAGACAAAAACTAGAAAGAAACTTTCAGAGAAACTGCATTGTGATGTGTGAATTAATGTCAGAGAATTACCCTGTTCTTTTCATTGAACAGCTTGCTAACACTGTTTTCTTGGAATCTGCAATGGGATATTTCGAAGCACATTGAAGCTTATTTTGACAAAGGAAATATCCTCATATAAAAACTAGAAAGAAGCTTTCTGAGAAATCGCTTTGGGATGTGTTAATTCATTTGACAGAGTTACAAGATTGTTTCCATGGATCCGATTTGGTAGCACTGTTATTGGGGAATCTAAGAAGGGGTATTTTGGATCGCTTTGAAGCCTATGGTGACTAAGGACATATCCTCATATAAAAACTAGAAAGAGTCTATCTGAGAAAGTTCTTTGTGATGTATGAATCCATCTCACAGAGTTACACGTTTTGTTTCATGGGGGAGTTTGCTAACACAGTTCTCGTGGAATCAGCAAAGGGATATTTGGGAACACATTGAGGCCCATAGTGAAAAAGGAAATATCCTCATAGGAAAACCAAAAGGAAGCTTTCTGAGAAACTGCTTTGTGCTGTGTGAATTCAATTCACAGAGTTACACTCTTCTTTTCATTGAGCAGTTTGTTAACACTGATTTCTCGGAATCTGCAATGAGATATTTCAGAGCGCATTGAAACTTTTTGTGAAAAAGGAAATATAATCAGACAAAAACTAGAAAGACATTTTCTGAGAAACTGCTTTGTGATTTTTGAATTCATCTCACTGAGTTACACGATTGTTTTCATGGATTAGTTTGAAAGCCCTGTTTTTGGGGAATCTGAGGAGGGATACTTTGGATATGATTGAAGTCTATGGTGACTAAGGAAATATCCTCAGAAAAAAACTATAATGGAGCTTTCTGAGAAAGTTCTTTGTGATGTGTGAATTCATCTCACAGAGATACACTTTTGTTTTCATGGAGCAGTTTGCTAATACTGTTTTTGTGTAATCTTCAATAAGATATTTGGGAATGCATTGAAGCCTATGGTTACAAAGGAATTATCCTCAGACAAACACCAAAAAGAAGTTGTCTGGGAAACTACTTTGTGATGTGTGAATTCAACTCACAGAGTTACACTGTACTTTGCATTGAGCAGTTTGCTTACACTGTTTTCTTGGAATCTGCATTCTGATATTTCTTAGCACATTGAAGTTTATGGTAACAAAGGAAATATACTCATAGATAAACCAAAAAGAAGCTTTCTGAGAAACTGCTTTGTAATGTGTGAATTCACCTCACAGAGTTACACCATCCTTTTCATTTAGTAGTTTGATAACACTGTTATCGTGGAATCTGCTATAGGATATTTGGGAGTGCATTGAAGTCTATGGTGACAAAGCACATATCCTCATAGATAAAGGAAAAGGAAGCTATCTGAGAAACTGCTTTGTGTTGTGTGAATTCCTCTCACAGTGTTACACTGTTGTTTTCATTGAGCAGTTTGCTAACTCTGTTTTCTTGGAATCTTAAAAGGGAAATTTTGGAGCACATTGAAAATTATGGTGATATAGGAAACGTCCTCATAGAAAAGGTAGAAAGAAGCTTTCTGAGAAACTGCTTTATGATGTGTTAATTCATCTCACAGTGTTACACGATCCTTTTCATGGATCAATTTGGCAGCACAGTTTTTGGGGATCCTGAAAAAGGATATTTTGGATCACATTGAAGCCTGTGGTGACAGAGGAAATATCCTCAGATAAAAATTAGAAAGAAGCTTTATGAGAAACCGTTTTGTGATGTCTGAATTCATCTCACGGAATTACACATTTCCTTCTTTGTACGGAGCCATTGGTAACACTGTTCTCATGGAATCTGCAAAGGGATATCTGGGAGCACATTGAGGCATATGGTGAAAAACGAAATATCCTCAGGTGAAAACGAGAAAGCAGCTTTCTGAGAAACTACCTTGTAACAGTGTGAATTCATCTCACAGAGATACGCAATTATTTTCAAGAATCATTATGGTAGCACTGTTTTTGGGGAATCGGAGGAGGGATATTTTGGATCTCATTGAAGCCTGTGGTGACAAAATAAATATCCTCAATTAAAAACTAGAAATAAGCTTTCTGAGAATCTGCTTTGTGATGTGTGAATTCATCTCACAGAGTTACACTGTTTTTCTGGGAGCAGTTTGCTAACACTTTTTTCATGGAATCTGCAAAGGGATATTTGGGAGCGCATGGAGGCCTATGGTGAAAAAGGAAATATCTTTGGATAAAAACTAGAAAGAAACTTTCTGAGAAACTCCTCTGTGACGTGTGAATTCATCTCTCAGAGTGACACTGTTCTTTTCATTGAGTAGTTTGCTAACACTGTTTACATGGAATCTGCAAAGTTATATTTCAGAGTGCATTGAAGCTTAAGGTGACAAAGGGATTACCCTCATACAAAAACTAAAAAGAAACTTTCTGAGAAACCACTTTGTGATGTGTTAATTATTCCCACTGAGTTAAACAATTCTTCTCTGAATCAGTTTGGTAGCACTGTTTTGGGGAATATGAGAAGGGATATTTTGGATCGCATTGAAGCCTATGGTGACAAAGGATATATCCTCAGATAAAAAATAGAAATAAGCTTTCTGAGAAAGTTCTCTGTAATGTGTGAATTCTTCTCACAGAGTTACACCTTTCTTTTCATGGGCAGTTTGCTAACACTGTTTTCTTGAAATCTGCAAAGGGATATTTTTTAGCTCATTGAAGCCTATGGTGACGAAGGATATACCCTTATATAAAAACTAGAAAGAAGCTTTCTGAGAAACTGCTTTGTGATATGTGAATTCATCTCACAGAGTTACATGATTCTTTTCATGGAACAGTTTGGTAGCACTGTATTTGGGGAATCTGAGAAGGGATATTTTGGATCACTTTGATGCCTATGGTGACTAAGAAAATATCCTAAGATAAAAACTAGAAAGAAGCTTTATGAGAAACTGCTTCATGATGTGTGAAGTAACCTCACAAATACACCATTCTTTTCATTGAGCACTTTGCTAACACTGTTTTCGTGCAATCTGCAAAGGGATATTTGGGAGCTGCATTGAGGCCTATGTCAAAAAAGGAAATATCCTCAGATAAAAACTAGAAAAAAGTTTTCTGAGAAATTGCTTTGTGATGTGTGAATTCATTTCACAGGGTTACAACATTCTTTTCATTGAGCAGTTTGCTAACACTGTTTTCATGGAATCAGCAAAGGGATAATTTGGAGCACACTTGAAGATTATGGTGACAAAGGGAATATTCTCAGACAAAAACTAGAAAGAAGTTTTCTGGGAAACGGCTTTGTGATTTGTGAACTCATCTCACAGAGTTACATGATTATTTTCATGAAGCTTTTTGGTTGCACTGATTTTGAGGAATCTCAGAAGGGACATTTTGGATCACATTGAAGTGTATGGTGACAAAAGAAACATCCTAAGATAAAAAATTGAAAGAAGCTTTCTGAGAAAGTTCTTTGTGATGTGGGATTTCACCTCACAGAGTTACACCTTTCTTTTCATGGAGAAGTTTGCTAACACTGTTTTCACGGAATCTGCAATAGAATATTTGGGAGCACATTGAAGCCTGTGGTGACTGAGGAAACATCCTCAGAGAAAAACCAAAAAGAATCTTTCTGAAAAACTGCTTTGTGATGTGTGAATTCATCTCACAGATTTACACATTTTCTTTCATGGAGCAGTTTGCTAATACTATTTTCATGGAATCTGAAAAGGGATATTCGCGAGTGCATTGAGGTATATGTTGAAAAAGTATATATACTCATACAAATACTAGTAAGAAGCTATCTGTGAAACTGCTTTGTGATGTGTCTATTCATATCACAGAGTTACACCATTCTCTTCATTGAGAAGTTTACTATCACTTTTTTCGTGGAATCTGCAATGGGATATTCTGGAGCACATTGATGAATATGGAGAAAAAGGAAATATCCTCAGATAAATACTGGAAAGAAGCCGTCTGAGACATACCTTTGTGATGTGTGAATTCATCTCACATAGTTACACCATTCTTTTCATGGAGCAGTTTCGCTGCACTGTTTTTGGTGAATCTGAGAAGGGATATTTTGGATCACATTGAAGCTTAGGGTGACAAAGGAAATATCTTCAGATAAAAACTAGAAAGAATCTTTCTCAGAAACTTCTTTGTGATGTGTGTATTCACTTCTCAGAGTATCACCTTTCTGTTCATGGAGCAGAATTCTAACACAATTTTTGTGGAATCTGCAAAGGGATGTTTGGGAGCACATTGAGGCCTATGGTAAAAAAGGAAATATCCTCAGAGAAAAAGTAGAAAGAAGCTTTCTGAGAAACTGCTTTGTGATGTGTGAATTCATCTTACAGATTTACACTGTTCATTTCATTGAGCTGCTTGCTAACTGTTTTCCTGGAGTCTACAATGAGATATTTTGGAACGCATTTAAGCTTATTGTGACAAAGGAAATATCCTCATAGATAAACAAAAGAGATGCTTTCTGAGAAACTGCTTTGTGATGTGTGAATTCATCTCACATAGTTACACCATTCTTTTCATTGAGTAGTTTTATAACGCTGTTTTCGTGGAATCTGCAGTAGGATATTTGGGAGTGCATTGAAGCCTATGGTGACACAGGAAATAATCTCATTGTTAAACCAAAAGGAAACTTTCAAAGAAACTGCTTTGTGATGTGTGAATTCATCTCACAGTGTTACACTGTTCTTTTCCTTGAGCAGTTTGCTAACACTGTTTTCTTGGAATCTTAAATGCAGTATTTCGGAGCACCTTGAAGCCTATAGTGATACAGGAAATATCCTCGTAGAAAAAGTAGAAAGACGCTTTCTGAGAAACCGATTTGTGATGTGTTAATTCATCTCACAAAGTTACATGATTCTTTTCATGGATCAGTTTGGCATCACCGTTTTTGGGAAATCTGAGAAAGGATATATTGGTTCCCATTTAAGCCTATGGTGACAAAGGAAATATCCTCAGATGAAAACTATAAATTTCTTTTCTGGGAAAGTTCTTTGTGATGTGTGAATTCATCTCACAGAGTTACACCTTTCTTTTCATGGAGTCGTTTGCTAACACTGTTGTCGTGGAATCTGTAAATGGATATTTCGTAGGGCATTGATGCCTATGGTGAAAAACTAAATATCCTCAGGTAAAAACGTGAAAGAAAGAAGATTTCTGAGACACTGCTTTGTGGTTTGTGAATTCATCTCACGGAGTTACATGATTCTTTCATGGATCAGTTTGGTAGCACTGTTTTTGGGGAATGTGAGAAGGGATACTTTGGATCGCATTGAAGCCTATGGTGACAAAGGAAATACTCTCATATAAAAACTAGAAAGAAGCTTTCTGAGAAACCACTTTATGATATATTAATTCATCTGACAGAGTTAAAGTGATTACTTTCATAGATCAGTTTGGTATCTCAATTTGGGGAATCTGAGAAGGGATATTTTGGTTCACTTTGAAGCCTATGGTGATAAAGAAAATATCCTCAGATAAAAACTAGAAAGAAGCTTTCTGAGAAAGTTCTTTGTGATGTGTGAATTCATCTCACAGAGTTACACCTTTCTTTTCAAGGAACAGTTTCCTATCACTGTTGTCGTGGAATTGGCAAAGGAATATTTGGGAGTACATTGAGGGCTATAGTGAAAAATTAAATATCCTCAGATAAAAATGAGAAAGAATCTTTCTGAGAAACTGCTTTGTGATGCATTAATTCATCTCACAGAGTTACACAATTCCTTTCATATATCAGTTTTGTAGCACTGTTTTAGGGGAATCTGAGAAGGGATATTTTGGATCACATGGAAGCTTATGGTGACATAGGAAATACTCTCAGATTAAAACTAGAAAGGAGCATTCTGAGAAATTTCTTTGTGAAGTGTGAATTCATCTCACAGAGTTACACTGTTCTTTTCATTGAGCAGTTTGCTAACACTGTTTTCTTGGAATCTACAATGGGATATTTTGGAGTGCTTTGAAGCTTATAGTGACAAACGAAATATCCTCAGACAAAATATAGAACGAAGCTTTCTGAGAAACTATTTTGTAATTTGTGAATTCATCTCATGGAGTTACACCTTTCTTTCCATGGAGCAGTTTACTAACACTGTTTATGTGGAATCTGCAAAGCGATATTTGGGAGCACCTTGAGGCCTATGGTAGAAATAGGAAATATTCTCAGATAAAAACTAGAAAGTCGCTTCCTGAGAAACTGCTTTGTGATGTGTCAATTCGTGTCACAGCATTACACTGTTCTTTTCATTGAGCAGTTTGCTAACACTGTTTTCGTGGTATCTGCAAAGGGATATATGGGAGCACTTTGAGGTCTATGGTGATAAATATCCTCAGATGAAAACTAGAAGGAAGCTTTCTGAGAAACCACGGTGTGTTGTGTTAATTCATCTGACAGAGATACATGATTCTTCTCATGAAGCAGTTTGGTAGCACTGTTTTTGGGAAATCTGAGAAGGGATATTTTGGATCACATTGAAGACCATAGTGACAAAGAAAATATCCTCAGAAAAAAAAGTAGAAAGAAGCTTTCTGAGAAAGGACATTGTGATGTATGAATTCATTTCACAGCGTTACACCTTTGTTTTCATGGAACAGTTTGTTAATATTGTTTTCCTTGAATCTGCAATGGGATACTTGGGAGTGCATTGAGGTCTTTAGTGAAAAAGGAAATACACTAAGATAAAAACTAGAAAGAAGTTTTCTGAGAAACTGCTTTGTGATGTGTGAATTCATCTCAGAGAATTGCATGGTTCTTTTCACTGAATAGTTTGATAACACTGTTTTCGTTTAATCTGCAATAGGATATTTTGTAGTGCATTGAGGCCTACGGTGAAAAAGGAAATATGCTGAGTTAAAAACTAGAAACCATCTTTCTGAGAAACTCCTTTTTGATGCATGATTTCATCTCACAGAGTTACTCTGTTCTTTTCATTGAGCAGTTTCTAACATTATTTTCTTGGAATCTGCAATTTGATATTTCGGAGTACATTGAAGCTTATGGTGAGAAAGGAAATATCCTCGTATGAAAACCAGAAAGAAGCTTTCTGAGAAAACTACTTTGCGATGTGTTAATTCATCTCACAGAGTTACGTGATTCTTTTCTTGGATCAGTTTGGTAGCACTGTTCTTAGGGAATCTGAGAAGGGGTATTTTGGATCATAGTGAAGCCTATCGTGACAAAGGGAGTATCCTCAGATAAAAATTAGAAAGAAGCTTTCTGAGAAAGATCTTTGTGATGTGTGAATTCATCACACAGAGTTATACCTCTATTTTCATGGGGCAATTTGCTAATACTGTTTTCATGGAATCTTCAATAGGATATTTGGGAGTACATTGAAGCCTATGGTGACAAAGGTATTATCCTCAGACAAACACCAAAAAGAAGGTGACTGAGAAACTACTTTGTGATTTGTGAATTCACCTCACAGAGCTACACCTCTATTTTCATGGAGCAGTTTGCTAACACTGTTTTTGTGGAATCTGCAAAGGGATATTTGAGAGTACATTCAGGCCTACGGTGAGAAATGAAATATCCTCAGATAAAAACTAGAAGGAAGCTTTCTGAGAAACTGCTTTGTGACGTGTGAATTCAACTCACAGAGTTACACTGTACTTTGCATTGAGCAGTTTGCTTACACTGTTTTTTTGGAATCTGCACTCTGATATTTCTTAGCACATTGAAGTTTATGGTAACAAAGGAAATATACTCATAGATAAACCAAAAAGAAGCTTTCTGAGAAACTGCTTTGTAATGTGTGAATTCACCTCACAGAGTTACACCATCCTTTTCATTTAGTAGTTTGATAACACTGTTATCGTGGAATCTGCTATAGGATATTTGGGAATGTATTGAAGCCTAAGGTGACAAAGCATATATCCTCATAGACAAAGGAAAAGGAAGCTATCTGAGAAACTGCTTTGTGTTGTGTGAATTCCTGTCACAGTGTTACACTATTGTTTTCATCGAGAAGTTTGCTAACTCTGTTTTCTTGGAATCTTAAAATGGATATTTTGGAGTGCACTAAAAATTATGATGACATAGGATACGTCCTCATAGAAAACGTAGGAAGAATCTTTCTGAGAAACCAATTTGTGATGTGTTAATTCATCTCACAGAGTTACATGATTCTTTTCATGGATCACTTTGGCAGCACTGTTTTTGGGGAATCTGCAAGGGGATATTTGGGAGCACTTTGAGGTCTATGCTGAAAAACGAAATCCCCAGATAAAAAAGAGAAAGTAGCTTCCTGATAAATTACTTTGTAACGTGTGAATTCATCTCACAGAGATACAAAGTTCTTTTAATGAATAATTATGGTAGCACTGTTTTTGGGGTATTGGAGGAGGGATATTTTGGATCTCATTGAAACCTATGGTGACAAAATAAATATCCTCAGATAAAAACTAGAAAGAAGCTTTCTGAAAAATCTGCATTGTGCTGTGTGAGTTCATCTCACAGAGTTACACCATTCTTTCCAGAGAGCAATTAGCTAACACTGTTTTCATGGAATCTGCAAAGGGATATTCGGGAGTGCATGGAGGCCTGTGGTGAAAAAGGAACTCTCCTTGGATAAAAGCTAGAAAGAAACTTTCTGAGAAACTGCTTTGTGATGTGTGAATTCATCTCGCTGAGTGACACTGTTCTTTTCATTGAGTAGTTTGCTAACACTGTTTTCATGGAATCTGCAAAGGTATATTTGAGAGCGCATTGAAGCTCAAGGTGACAAAGGAAACACCCTCATACAAAACTAAATGAAGCTTTGTGAGAAACCATTTTATGATATGTTAATTCTTCTCACTGGGAAAATGATTCTTTTCTGGATCAGTTTGGTAGCACTGTTTTGGGGAATCTGAGAAGGGATATTTTGGATTGCATTGAAGCCTATGGTGACAAAGGAAATATCCTCAGATAAAAAATAGAAATAAGCTTTCTGAGAAAGTTCTTTTTAATGTGTGAGTTTATCTCACAGAATTACACCTTTCTTCTCATGGGGCAGTTTGCTAACACTCTTTTCTTGGAATCTGCAAAGGGATATTTGTGAGCTCATTGAACCTTATGGTGACAAAGGATACACCCTCATATAAAAACTAGAAAGAAGCTTTCTGAGAATCTGTTTTGTGATGGGTGAATTCATCTCACAGAATTACACTGCCCTTTGCATTGAGTAGTTTGCTAACACT
>NC_044561.1:57222604-57232604 GCF_007565055.1 Rhinopithecus roxellana
TTTTTCTTTTCTTTTCTTTTTTTTTTTTTTTGAAACGGAGTCTGTCTCTGTCACCCAGGCTGGAGTGCGGTGGCCGGATCTCAGCTCACTGCAAGCTCCACCTCCCGGGTTTATGCCATTCTCCTGCCTCCGCCTCCCAAGTAGCTGGGACTACAGGCGCCCGCCTCGTCGCCTGGCTAGTTTTTTGTCTTCTTTAGTAGAGACGGGGTTTCACCGTATTAGCCAGGGTGGTCTCAATCTCCTGACCTTGTGATCTGCCCGTCTCAGCCTCCCAAAGTGCTGGCATTATAGGCTTGAGCCACCACGCCCGGCCTCTTCCTTTTTCTTTTTCTTTTTTTCTTTCTCTTTCTCTTTCTTTTCTTTTCTTGTCTTTGTTCTGGAGATGGAGTCTCCCTCTGTCGCTCGGGCTGGAGTGCACCGCTCCCGGCCAATTCCTTCGTTTATTAAATCTTTTCTGCATGCTGCTGTGTATGCACATGTACATGTGTGTACACGTGTGTGTATGTACATGTATATGCATATGTACATATTTATAGACATACATATATGCATTCTTTTCTGTGTGTATATCTGTATGTGTGTCTATATATACACACTTACTTGCACATCTATACATATATATACATACTGATAAAACTTTCTATTATTCAATGCATGTCTATGATAAAAATGTGAATCTGAATATTCAATATGAATCTCATTTACATATGCAGGTACGTGATTTACATATGCATGTACGTTCCTTTCTCCCTCTCCCTCCCGTCCCTCCCTCCCTCCCTCCCGGCCCTCCCTCCCTCCCTCTTTCTCCCCTCCCTCCCCCACCCTGCCTCCCCTCCCTCTCCCTCCCCCTCCCCCTCCCCCTCCTCTCTCCCCTCACAGAGCTACGTGAGTCTTTTCATGGGTCATTTGGTAGCACTTTTTTTGGGGAATCTGAGAAGGCATAATTTGGAATGCACTGAAGCCTGTGTTGACAAATGAAATATCCTCAGAATAAAACTAGAGAGAAACATTCTGAGAAAGTCCTTTATGATGTGTGAATTCATCTCACAGAGTTACACCATTCTTTTCATAGATCAGTTTGATCACACTGTTTTTGAAATCTACAATAGGATATTTAGGAGTACATTGAAGCCAATGTTGACAAAGGAAATATCCTCAGATAAAATCTAGAAAGTAGCTTTCTGAGAAACTGCTTTGTGATGTGTTAATTCATCTCACATAGTTACATCTTTCTTTTCATGAGGCAGTTTGCTTACACGGTTCTCTTGGGATCTACAATGGGATATTTCGGAGGGCATTGAAGCCTATGGTGACTAAGGAAATACCCTGACAAAAAAAGAAAGAAGCTTAATGAGAAACTTATTTGTGATTTCTGGTTTCATCTCACAGAGTCACATGACACGTTTCATGGAGCAACTTGGTAGCACTGTTTTTGGGGAACCGCTGGTGGCGGTGGGGGTGCTGGTGCTGGTGGTTGCTTTAGTATTTTATAGACTCGGGGGTGTATGTGCTTGTTTCTTGTACATACTTGCTTCCAGCTCTATCCATGTTGTTGGAAAAGACATGAAATCACTGTGTTTTCTGCCTGCACCTTTGGACACTATTACCTTGTTTGGTGGTTGCTTTTCTGTTGTCTGTTCTTTTCTTTCATTCTCCCTCTACACACACACACACACACACACACACACATACACACACACACGCCCCGGCCTCCTCCTCCTCCTCCTCCTCCTCCTTTCATTATTATTCAGCTGGCCTCTCCTACTTGTGTTGCTCAGTTGCTCAGGCTGGTCTCAAACTCCTGGCCTTGAAACTTATCCCGTCACATCCACCCTCTGGCTGTTCAAAGGGGCATCTCTTGTAAAATGAGAAAGATGAAACACTAAAAGCACGCAGTGAACGTTTCTCTTGCCGCCTCCCACGGTGCACCTGGGACCCAACAACAGGGAGGGAGCCGGGGTGGGTGAGTCTTCGGTGCTGAATCCTCCTGAGGTCCTCTTTCCCTGTCTCCCTTGTCCCCGCTTCTCCCCGAGGCGGGGCTCCCACCGCCGCCACCGCCCGCCGTGGGATTTCCATGAGAGGTATGGCAGAGGACTGACGTGGCTTCCACATCTACATTCCCCCAGGCGTCTCTGACTCAGCGGCCCCCACAGGCTACCTGCCCCCTTTCCAGGAAGCTCGGAGGCGGATGCCCCCCTCAGGTCCTGCCACCCTCCCCAGTCTGGCCTTTCCTGGCCGACCCCAGGGGAACGTCACTGACGCTGCTTTCGAATCCTCCAGTGAAGACTTCGGCTGGACGGCCCGGGTGGGCCGGATAGGATGAGACTGGAGCACCCTGGACTGTGCTGTTCTTGGGTTGTGGGTTGACATACAGGGTAGACTGGCGGACCCAGCATTCTAAAAGGTGCCCAGGTATGGAAAAGTCACATAGGATGCTCTCCTTCCAGTCAGCCTGCCTTCAGCTTCCTCAGGCCTGAAGACAACTTCCCATCAGAACCTCTTTTCTTCCCTTTCTCCACCACAGAGATGACACACGTGAGAGGGAGAAACAGCTCAATAGATACTGCTTATCTTCGTCTCTGCAACCCTCAGTCATCTACAGACAGACAGGTCACTAGACAGGGACTCGAATCAAACACCATTTCCGGGTCCTCGTCTTGGGATTGGTCTCTCTCTCTCTCTCTTTCTCTCTCTCTCGCACGCGCACACGCGTGCATGTATACATACATACATACACACACACACACACACACACACCACTTTCCACATCTAGTTCACAAACCACACTAATTTACCCCCTAAATAGTATGCAGGCTGAGTAAACCATACCCCACCCTCCACACGGACAAGGAAACAAGTCAAGATAGTCAAGGGGGCCATCCCAGATCGGGTCTTGCTCGAGCTCTGTAAATCCCTCTCCGGGAGATACGAGGACCTGTCTATTATAATGACCAGGCCCGCATCCCGGGGTGGGGGTGGGGGAGCAACAGACTTTCATCTATCTATCAACCCTTTTCAACCATTCATCCACTGAACTGGAAACACCCTGAACCCACCGCCTTGCTCCCGGCAGCCAGAGCCCTGTCGAGCATGACAGTGTAGAGGTGTTCCACTCAGGTTGACTCTGGCGGATGTGACCTCCGGGACCAGCCTTGCGCATCAGTACACTAGGAGCTGTACGTGGACGGGAACGCCTTCACCAACTCACAGGGAGAGAGATGTGGAGGATATGCGGTGATAACCCTGGACACTGTCGGGAAGCTGGGCTCATTACTTGAATCCGGGCCTTAGAACTCAGTGAAGGTGACACTGTAGACATTTACACTGACTCTCGGTATGCCTGTTTCACCCTCAAAGTTCAACAAAGGTGGAACGCATGAACGGGACACTGGAGCGAGCAGCTACTGACAGAAACATATATATACATGAATAAAAAAGAGTTGTTTTGGACATAGAAAGATATGTATTCTTGCCAGGACATTCATTCTAGATAACGTCAGGTTTTTGCCTATGGTCCTCCTCCGAGTCAGGTGCACCCCCACCAAACAGACTACGTATCTGCCCTATGACATGGTGTTCGGTTGCCCACCCGCGAATCGTGGGTCACATTAAAGGTGACCTCCGGAAACTCAATAAATGAACCCTGAAAAGGCAAATGGAGCCTTCGAAAATACCCATACAGGGTGTTCTGGATTACGTAAGTAGAAAATAATGCCTAGAAGCCTGACACCCATTTAAATCTGGTGACTCTGTTTAAACTAAAACCTAATTTTTCTAGAACCCAGATAGGATGAGCCCTATACTGCAACCTTGTCCACTCCCACTGCTGTTAAAGTTACAGGTGTTGCGTCTTGGATCCACCACACTCAGCTAACACCGGCAGCTCGGGACAAGTGGTCCGGCCAACAGGACGCAGATCATCCAACCCGGCTGATCCTGAGACCAGACCAAGCTGCTGCTGAGGACCAACCACGAGCCCTGCTCTAGTCACAGACCGGCAGCTGACTAGTCTACCCACGGCCGAAGCTTGAGGACTCCTCAAGCAAGTCAATGTAGTTAAAAATCTTAAGACAAATAGTTATCCTAGATTACTGACTGTTTTCCTATTGTTCTGTCGCTGTATTCAACGTTTTTCCCAGGCGAGGACCTCTTTTGTCCTTGCTGGATATGAATATGCTATACACTGCTTTGCTGTTGTTACCTCCCCATAACCATGCTAGAAGAAACACCTATGTAAGGTGTCCCCACTGTACACATACTGCTTAGGACACCCAGACCCGTCCAGCCCACCAACAGTTGCAAGGTCTTTCAGTCATTCTCTAACCATTTAAACCAGAAGTTACCAGGACCTCCTCCTTTAGCCAAAACTTTAAAAAAAATAGGATAATAAATAACATGAAAACCCTATTTCCTCAGTTGGCTGAAAACATTCCTGGCAGCCTAGATGTTTCTTCATGTTATGTTGATGAAAGGGCAAACGTAAGAGACCAATGGCCTGGAGAAGCAAAAGACTTAATGCCTCAAGATAACTTGACTTTCACCAACTCTTTCCCTAAACAGACGCCGCAAGTTCAAGCGTCTGGCTCGTGACAACCTCTCTGATTGAAAAGGACTGTTTTACTTGCTAAGAAAAGGTTTTCAGACCCAGTCAAAGACTCACCTGCCTAAGACACGACAAAGTTAGTACACGTGCCTGTACAGGTTTCACACAGGTTTGATGCTAGGTCTTCATTGAGAAAACAGTTTCCAGCTGTAAAAAATATACAACCCTCACTGTAACTGTATTACTTGTAATAGAAACTTGCTTGCTGCTCCCCTGTGCATTACACTTCCTCCTTGCAACGATCAAAGGGTTTGTAGCTACCATGGCTCCTCAGAAAACTTCAACACAAGTGTCTGACATAAAACGCTATCACTGTGTCTCGCTAAAAGACTCAAAAAGTAAAACTTAAAGTGAACCCTCCCCACTAATTACTGAACATTCTCAAACTGGGGGATAAGGACGGAGACCTCTACTACTCCTGCTGCCCTCCTCCCCCCCCCAACCTTGCCTAGTTCACAGGACAGGAGGAAAGAGAGAAACCAAAACGTTAGAAACAAACAACAGTAAGATAAATAGCCAGACAACCCTGGCACCACCACCCGGCCCTGGGACTTTAAAACAAAAAGTAATACTAATCACATCGACCCCTGACCTAAACGACTTCTGTTCTCTGTCAATGCCAGACACTGTATGAAAAAAAGCGTGGTAAAACTTTTTGTTCTGGTGGCTGCTGCGGGTAGACCCCACTCACATTTCCCACGCATGCTCCATTTCTCACGACCCTTTCACGTGGACCCCTTAAAGTTGTAAGCCTTTAAAACAATGTCCTTTTCGGGGCGCTCGGCTCTTAACACGCAAGTCTGCCGACGCTCCTGGCTGAATGAAAAACCGCTTCCTTCTTTAATCCGGTGTCTGAGAAGTTTGGTCTGTGGCTCGTCCTGGTACAATAATAATAATTATTATTACTATTATAATTACATATATTTATGTATTATATATAGAATTTTATATATATATATATATTACACACACACACGCACACATGTAATTATTATGATAATAACATTCATTGTGCGTGGTGATGCACGCCTGCAGACGCAGCTACTCGGGATGTTGACATAAGGAGAAGATCACTTGAGGCCCGACAGGTCGAGGCTTCAGTCAGCCGTGACCCACTCTATCCTGGGCAGTCACCAGTCAAGGGGATATGCCCTCTCCCGGTTTTCTTTCTTTTCTTTCTTTCTTTTTTTTCTCCCTTCCTTTCTTCCTTCCTTCCCTTCCCTTCCCTTCCCTTCCCTTCCCTTCCTCCCTCCCTCCCTCCCTCCGTCCGTCCCTCCTTTCTTTCTTCCTTCCTTCCTTCCTTGCCTGCCTTCCTGCCTTCCTGCCTTCCTTCTTTCCTCCCTTCTTCCCTTCCTTCCTTCCTTCCTTCTTTCATCCCGCCTCGGCCTCCCAAAGTGCTGGGATTACTGGCGTGAGGCACCATGCCCGCTTGGCCTAGAGAGACACCTATTGAAAGTAAGACATAGAGAGCTCCTTGCAGTGATCTGATTGATTGCTTGACTGATTTAGAGACAGTGTCTCACTCTGTCACCCTGGCAGTGGAGCCATCACAACACGCTCACTGCAGTCTGGGCCCTCCTGGACTCAAGGGATCCTTCCACCTCAGCCTCCAGAGCACAGGGCCTGGGACCACAGGCACGCGCCACTGTGCCCAGATGATTTCCAACTGTTATTGTTTTACTTTTATTTTTCCCGAGACAGAGTTTCGCTCTTGTTGCCCAGACTGGAGTGCAATGGCGCAATCTCGCCTCACCGCAACCTCTGCCTCCCGGGTTCAAGCGATTCTCCTGCGTCTGCCTCCCGAGTCGCTCAGGTTGCAGGCATGCGCCACCACGTCTGGCTGATTTTCTATTGTTACTAGAGACGGGGCTTCTCCATGTTGGTCAGGCTGGTCTCCAACTCCCGACCTCGGGTGATCCTCCCTCCCCGGCCTCCCAAAGTGCTAGGATGGCAGGCGTCAGCCGCCGCGCCCGGCCTTCATTTTTAAATGTTTTTGCACAGACAGGGTCTCATCATTTGGTTGCAACCCTTCTGACCCGGCGTCCCAAACTGCTTCCGTGACGGGCGTGAGCCACTGCGCCTGGACTCCGGGGAATGACTCACGACCACGACCGCTGTACTAACTATTTCTTTCTTATTTATTTTATTATTATTATTTCTTATTTATTATTATTTTTATTATTTTGAGACAGAGTCTCGCTCTGCGCGAGGCGGGGCGAGGCGCATCGCTTTGGAAGCCGTAGCAACGCCTTCTAAAGCCCCATTCAAATGCAAAAAGCCCTGTTCCCTTCCCGGACTGGGAGCTGATGCCTTCCATAGCCTTTGGCTTCTCTCCATTCAGAAGCTTTTGCAGGCGCAACCCCACCCAGATGCTGGCTGCGGTTCAGGATTTGGGGGGGGAGGGGGGCTGGAAAGTCAGTCCCCTATTTTGGCTAGCTCGGCCACGACATCCCCCGACCCCCACCGCTTGCTCACCCTTTCAGATCCCTTGCCTCCACCGCCTTGGACACTGACCTCTTACTTTAATATCTGCCTTTCTTCCTGTCTTCGGTTTGACAAGAGGGGGTGCAAGAATGAGAGTGTGTGTAGGGAGGGGGTGTGGAGTGGGGACGGAGGGGAGCGTCCTAAGGGTCGATTCAGGGTCATGCCTCTTTCACCGCCACCACCATAGATGAAAGCAACGATCAGCTAAAGACCGCGGTTTCTCATCTATAAGTGGAAACTAAATATTGAGAACGCATGGGCAGAACGAGGGGGACGAGAGAGGCGGGAGCCTACTTGAGGGAGGAGGTGTGGAAGGAGAGACATCTTCAGGAGAAAAAAAAAGAACAAACCACGAAAACTGTCGAGTACTGCGCTGAGTATCCGGGTGATGAAATCATCTGCACACTGAACCCCTCAGTCAGAAGTTTACCTATGTAACAATCTTGCACATGTATGCTTGAACAAGACATAAAAGTTAGGGGAGGGGGGGGGAGAGAGAGAGACAGAAAGAGAGAGAGAGAGAGAGAAGGAAACATGACCTCCTCCTTGACCTGAGTCAGAGAGTTTCCGGTCTTGTAGCAGTCTTGTAGTGGAAACTTCAGTGACAATGGAGTATTTTGGCCTGTTCTTTTTTTGTGCGTTTGCTATTTTTTGGTTGCTGTTGTTGTTGTTGTTGTTCTTGTTGTTGTTGTTTTAAGACAGAGTCACGCTGGCTGGAATGCAGTGGTGCAATTCGGCTCACTGCAACCACCATCTCCCAGGTTCCAGCGATTCTGCCGTCTCAGACTCCTGAGTAGCTGGGATTACAGGCACCCGCCATCATGCCCTGCAAATGTTTCAATGTTAGTAGGGACCGGGTTACACCATGTTGGCCAGGCTGCTCTGGAACTCCTGACCTCAGGTGATCCGCCCACCTCGGCCTCCCGAAGTGCTGGGATTACAGGCCTGAGCCACTGGGATTGCACCCTTTAAAAGTGCGGGCCCTGCCACCTTTCGCTGTGGACGTTACGCTCTGAATGACGTGTCATCTCTGCCATAGGTTGACTCCCCGAGTCCCCTCTGCCATTTCAATCCATCCCGGGCAGCACGAGCAAAACTCCGTCCCGCCACCTCCTCGCGCAAAACAAAACAAAACAACACGACACGACACGAGACGAGACGAGACGAGACGAGACAAAACAAAACAAGAAACTCTACACACGACCTATAAGTCTACACAGACATGCCTGTGTCTCTCACTCTGTCTGCCTTCTGTCTTACTCTCTTTCTTTGCCTGTCTGTCTCTGTCTCTCTCTCTCTCCCCCCCCCCCACCCCGTCTAGTCTGTTTCTCTCTCTCTCGCTCGCTCTCTCGCTCTTTCTGTCTGTTTCTCTCTGTCTCTGTCTCTCCGTCCATCTCTCTTTTTCTACATCTGTCTGTTTCTCTGTCTGTCAGATCCCCCCGTCCCAGAGAGGGCTCTGCCCCTTCCACGAAAGTGAGAAGTGCGTGCTTGGAGACGCCGAGAGGAATCTACACAGACGGGCCTTGCCGGGCTTCCCCACTCGGTGCATGATTTCAGGAGATCGAGGCCGGGTCCCCACTTGGATGGAAGGGCCATTTGCAGACTTTTCTCTCTGTCACGTCTGACGTCCGTACTTCTCATACTTCCCCTGATAAGCTCCTCGACTTTACAATAAACGGTTAAGGCCGGGCATGGTGGCTCACGCCTGTCATCCCAGCATTTAGGAAGGCCGCGGCAGGTGGATCACGTGAGGTCGGGAGTTCGAGGCCAGCCTGACCGACATGAAGAAACCCCGTCTCTACTAAAAATACAAAATTTGCCGGGCATGGCGGCTCAGGCCTGAAATCCCAGCTACTCGGGAGGCTGACGCAGGAGACTCGCTGGAACCTGGCAAGCGGAGGTTGCGGTGAGCCGAGATCGTGCCATTGCACTCCAGCTTGGGCAGCAAGAGCGAAGCTCCTTCCCACCGCCCCCGCCCGCGCGCACGCACACACACACACACTCACACACACACCAAGAAAAAACAGAGAAACAAATAGAAAAAGGAAAATTCTCCACACATGACCCATAAGTGTGTGTTCCCGCGAGTGATTTCTAAGAAATGGCACTGTAGGGGCTGAACGCGGTGGCTCACGTCTGTCATCCCAGCACTTTCGGAAGCCGAGGTGGGCGGATCAGGAGGTCAGGAGTTCAAGACCAGCCTGGCTTTGAACATGGCGAAACCCCGTCTCGACTATGACTACGAAACTGAGTCGGGCGGGCGCGGTGGGGCAGGCCCCTGTGATCCCAAGTACTCGGGAGGTGGAGGCGGGAGAATCGCTTAAACCTAGGAGGCGGGGGTTGCAGTGAGCCCAGATCGTGCCACTGCACCCTAGGCTGGACTGTACAGTGAGGGAGACTGTGTCTCAAAATTAAATAAATAAATAAATAAATAAATAAATAAATAAATAGATGGCAGGCAAGAAAGAGAAACTGAAAGGAATGGCACTGTATCGCTACTGGCCTAGGACGGCAGTGATCTTCTTGTGGGGAGACACTGCCTGGGGCGATGTGTGGTGTGCGGACTCCGATCTTAGTGGTGGGATGTGGATGCTCCGCGACTCACCGTACTGACTAGATTCATGACTGATTCACGACAGGGTGGACCTTGGGGAACATGGTCGAGAAATGGGTACTTCGGGAGCCAGATCTGGCCCCGGAACAGGAAAGGAGTGTGAGGTGCACTGTCTTCCCCGTGAAATCCACGCTGTTTCCGGGAGCGTGGATGTCATGCACTAACACTCGTTCAGGTATTGCCTCTCTGAGGTCGTGGGTCTGGAGTCCACTCTGACACGCTCATGACTGCACTTCTGTCTTCGGTAGGTCCCACCTCCACCCCTAGCGTCCTCCACGCGCCCGCACCCTTGGTCCTCT